>NC_050579.1:226116513-226146513 GCF_011100635.1 Trichosurus vulpecula | reverse complement strand
AAGCCTTGTTGGAGAAGAATAAGTTTTAGGATATTAGCGAGAACAGCAAGAAATTTTGAAGTGGGAGGAAACTGAGTGTTCGAGTCTGATGGTCCAGATCCTCTCAATAAAGTATAAAATCACCTACAGAATGAGAGGGAGGAGGATTGTAAGCTTGAGGTGAGAATGCTTGGAATAGACACTTGTGGCGAATGTGATAGGGAATCTATTTAGAGATGAGTGGAAGGATTATGGAACAACAACAGAGACACAGTTGTGGTGATACAGGGTAGATTTATTTTGGCCCCATTTATGTTTCTCTAATAACAGAAGCTCAGATAAAAGCCCAAAAAAAGTAGGTCCCATCATTGACTTTGGGCTGGGGATTAGCAAGGAGGTTACGGACAAGCTGTTGAGGAATTCTCTGGAACTAGTGAGATCAGCTTTGGAGGGGCTGATCTTAGTCTCCAGGCTATGCAGGAGAACAAAAAAAAAAAGGCAGAACAGAGGTTTTTATACTTAAGAACAGGAGCAACAACAAATGAGATCCCAACAAACAGAGAAAAATAGATTATGTAGGAGTTTAGGTAATAAGGTAGGTTAAGGGTAGTAGCCTGTGATCAGCTTAATGGATCAATAAATTATGTAAAATTATGAAGTTGGCAGAATTTATCTAAGGCTTCCTTATACTCAATCTCTCCCTCCCTGTGTGTCTACCAGTTGTTCAGTCTTTTCATTTTGTTCCCTTTTCCTCAGGACTCTCTTATCCCTACCTTTTCTGCTCTCTCTGGTCTCTTATTTGCCAACCTTTCAGGTCTAATGTCCCTTTGGTCCAGATACCTAAGCAGTTTGAAAGCAAGTGATAACAGAATTCCAGAGCTTGAGTCATTCGTGACTAATAACAGGTTATTCTCCTCCCTGTTAAGATCATTCAGGGTCATGTTGATATTATCACTACCCTAAGCAATGAATCTCTAACTGTGAAGTTTTAGCAATCCATGATAGACCTTTGAGAGAAAGAGTAATCAGTATATGAAAGTGTGTTGCATAATTGATAGACAGCTGGCCTTGGAGTCAGAAAGATCTGAGTCCTGTGTCTGACATGTACTTGATTCTGTGACCCTGGATAAGCTATTTAACCTCTTAGTTCTTTAGGCAATTTTCTGAGATGTCAAGTTGTAGGAAAAATACTGACTTGCACTGGTAGGGAGAATTTTGTCACCTGAAAGTTTCCTATGCCAATAAATTCCCCACATTTTTATGGCTCTTTACACATTTTCTCATTTGATCCATGTAACATTATGAGAGGCAGCATAAACACTAGGTGGCTCAGTGGATAGAGTTTTGGGCCTAGAGTCAGGATGACTCATCTTCATGAGTTCAGATCTGGCCTTAGACACTGTATGACCCTGGGAAATTCTCTTAGCCCTATTTGCCTCAGTTTCCTCATTTGTCAAATGAGTTGGAGAAGGAAATGGCAAACCACTCCAGTATCTTTGCCAAGAAAATCCCAAATGAGGGACATGAAGAGTAGGGCGCAACTGAAATGACTGAACAACAAAATAATATAGTATACTGGAGCTGCAGTCAAGAAAATCTGGATTCAGTTCCTGCCTCAGACATTTAATAACTGTATGACTGTGGACAAATCACCTAACCTCTCTGGGCCTTCGTTCTTATATTTGTAAAATTAAGAGGTTTGACTTGATCACCTTAAAAGTTCCCTTCCTACTCTAAATCTATGATCCTAAAAGACGGGCAAAATTAGGTGGTGTTAGCCACATTTTTATAAAGGAAGAAGTATGGGCTCAGAGAAGTTAAATGATTTACCCAAGGTCACAGAGCTAAGACACAGGGTCTTTCAAAAGTCTTAATGCAGTTTTATGCTTTAGGAAATTTAGGAGCTTAACACTGCACTAAGCCTTTTGAGAGACCTTTTGAGTAGAAGGCAGCTGGGTGCCGCAGAGGATAGAGACTGGGCCTGGAGTCAGGAAGACCTAAGTTCAAATCTAGCTTCAGACACCAGCTGTATGACCATGGTCTAGTCATTTAACCCTGTCTGGCTCAGTTTCCTTATCTGTAAAATGAGCTGGAGAAGGAAATGGCAAACCATTCCAGTGCCTTTGCCAACAAAACCCCAAATGGGCTCATGAAGAGTAGTACACAACTGAAAACAACCAAACAACAATAGCACACTGGAAGAGGAACCCTAACGCAGATCTTTCTACTCCAAGATTAGCAGTGTTCCTTGCTGGCATGCTCTGAAACCTTGTATATAACATTAATGCTATATTTGGCTTTATATTTTGTGGTCAGCTCTATGATCCTTTGCCCTTTAGAAACGATACCTTGAAGTTTATTCAAGTATGTTATTGATAGCCAGAATGGAATTTTATCAGTCAGTCAATAACCAGTAAGCACTTACTATGTGTCAAGCACTGTGCTAAGCATTGAGGGTACAAAAAGAGGCAAAAGACAGTCCCTGACCTCAAGAATCTTATAGTCTAATGGGGGAGACAACATGCAAACAGATATATCTAAAGCAAGCTATATACAGGATTAAAAAATAATTAACAGGGGCAGCTAGGTGGCGCAGTGAGTAGAGCACTGGCCCTGGAGTCAGGAGGACCTGAGTTCAAATCCAGTATCAGACACTTGACACATATACTAGCTGTGTGACCTTGGGCAAGTCACTTAACCCCAATTGCCCTGTCAAAAAAAACAACAAAAAAAAGTTAACAGAGGGAAGATACCAGGATTAAGAGGATTTAGGAAAGGCTTCCTGTAGAAGATGGTATTTTAGGTGGGATTTAAAGAAGGCCAGGGAGGTGAGTAGTTGGGGAAGAGGATGGAGAGTGCATGGGGTGAGAAAATGCCTGGAGCCAAGAGATGGAGTGTCTTGTTCATGGAACAGCCAGGAGGCCAATGTCACTGGATCAAGAGCATGAGGAAGAGAGTAAGGTATAAGGAGACTGGAAAGCTAGAAGGGATCTAGATTATGAAGGGGTTTGAATACCAAATAGAACATTTTATACTTTCTCCTGGAGGTGATAGGGAGCCCCTGGAGTTTATTGAGTAAGGGGGTGATAAGATTGGTTTTGGAGACTTTGTAATGACTGTGTGTGATGTTGGACAAGTTACTTGACCTCCTCTCAGGACTTCACCTTCCAGGTTTCCCAGTAGCTAGAGTAGGAGAACCAGGAGTCATGAAGACCCAAGTTCATATATGGCCTCAGACACTAGCTGGTGAGCCTGGGCAAATGCCTCAGTTTCCTCAGCTGTAAAATAGAGATGATGAAAGCACCTATCTCTCAGGGTTTTTGTGAGGATCAAATGAGAGAATATTTGTAAAAAGCACTTGGCACAGTGCCTGGCACATAGAAGGTGCCATATAATTATTCCCTTTTCTCCCATTCACCTGAAAAATTAGGCAGATTGGATTTTTCTCATTGTAACTTTACTAAAATTACCCAGAATTCTTGGGGCTCAGAATACACACATATATAAATATGTACATACATATATGTATATATGAAACAGGAATAACTGAGCTTAATATCTAGATGGAAAGAATAATTAGATAAAAAAGGAAATAACACTATGGGTTTTTCCTCTCTTTGACTTGGGTTCACTCCCTGGGAGTCTTTTGACCTTGATCATATGCTGGCCCATTCCACTTTGCTCCCTAAAATGAGTTAGCTCAGGTGCCAAAATTCCTGCTTATGGCTCTATCCTTACTTAGCTTAACTTTCTCACACTACTATTATAAAATTTAGCTTAAAGCATTCATAAAATAAATTTCATTTAATTTTATTAAAACATCATCTTCCCCACATACTGATATATTTTCCTCAGCAGTGGGGTTATTTGGGAACCATGGGTCAATTCTTTGCTGGCTCAATGCCTCCCTGGAAGCTGGTGTGAGACATGGTACCTCTGAAGCTGTGAAAACCTTGCACTTTGTTTAGCTCCTTAGGACTTTAGAGCAACATGACCACTAGGCCTTTGATGACAGATTATTTCCTGTTTATCTTTCCTCCTTGAAAGATAATGTCCGCGAGCTTTCTGCCATATGACAAATGGCCAAATTTGCCATAACAAAACCCAATTCAGGAAACTGTCTTCTATGTCTTGGGGTCTTGTTGAATAGAACTGTTGTGCTGGGAGAATGAGAATAATGATGAAGTAAGGAAGGGGATGGCTTTAAGGTCAAAGGTTTGGCTTCTGAGTTTTTAGAATAACATGTCATATTTATAAAGTTCCTTATAGTTTACAAAGTACTTCAATCACATCAACCCTATGAATATTTGTAGTGTAAGTATACTATCCCTCTTTAAAAAATAAGGAAACAGACTCCAAGTGGTGAAACAATTTGCCCACAGTCTTAGCACTAGTAAGCATCAGGCCCTTGACTTGAACTCAGGTCTTCTCCAAACTGAGGACTTTGCTGCTATGTGACAGAGTTGGAAAATTGGTGGGGAACTGGAGATTATTTAGTCTAACCCCCTTGTTTAAGAAAGTTGAGACCAAGAAAGGGAAAGCGTCTTGTCTAATTTCAAAGGGCACCTTTCTCATCTAAAGATGAATTGCTGCTGCTGGTTATAATAAAATTTTTAAGTACGTTCAAATGAAGAGACAATACACTTTTTAATTCCTATCTTTCCGTAAGTACCGCATGCCTAGGTGCATGTTAATGTCAATTGAGATTGCATGAGGCATGTTTATTGGTGATATAAACAATGAATGTATGACACGTGCCTGATAATTCTTTCAAGGAAAGACTATTTGCTGAATAGTATTCTTATTAGGGTTGCTGTTAATGAATAGTTCCATCAGTAATTATATGGAAATTCAATGTTTCCGAGCTCTGAAACTGAATGGCATGTAATTGGATACAGTCAGTGGATTTATCTCACAGCTGCATTTTTTTGTTTCTCCTGGTTCTAATAATGCATTAACATGATGGCCTAATTTTTCTGTCTAAATCAAGTTGTTCTAGCATAATAACCCCACCCCCTCCATTGGATAACTTATCTTTTAACTTTGATAGAACTAATCTAGCTTTATCTTCTTTTCTTCTTTCCTGTGTTCATCTCCACTCTTGCTTTCTGGTTACTCATTCTAGCAATACAAGATCAAGTCCAGCTACAAGGCCTTTGCAGCAATCCCTACAAACACAATACTTTTGGAACAGAAGGTTAGTGTTGGTTTACAAGCAAAGTTTTGAATTGTACTTTACAATGTTTCTTCTGCTTTCCACAGTCCTCATTTTTCTCTAATTTCTATAGGTAGTGTTTCAGACTTGAAATCTTGTGTTCACTAATAAATCAGTAAGCATTTATTATGTACTTACATATATACCGACGCTGTGCTGAGCAAAGAAAGGAAAAACAGCTCCTGCTCTCAAGGAGCTCACAGTCTAACAAAGGTGGCCATTGCAATTAAATTTCTGAATCTTAATGTAAGCATCTTGGTGAATGGACTGGGGTAGCAGTCCTCTAAATGTGGCCTGGGGACCACTGAAAGGGTACTGGGGACCCCATGCGTGCATCTGTGAGGTCAAAGCTATTTTCCTGAGGATGCTATGATGTTTAATTTAAAATATGGTAAATATTGATAAGGGCAGCTGGGTGGTGCAGTGGATAGAGTGCTTGCCCTGGAGTCAGGTAGGACTCATCTTCCTGAGTTCAAGTCTGGTTTACAATATTTATTAGCTGTGTGATTCTGGGCAAATCACTTAGCCCTGCTTACCTCTGTTTCCTCATCTGTATAATAAGCTGGTGAAGGAAATGGTAAACCATTCTAGTATCTTTGCCAAGAAAACCCCAAATGGGGTCATGGAGAGTTGGACACAATTGAAACAACTGAACAACAGTGAATATCAATACGTATAATTCATATAAACAAAAAACTCTTTGGGGTTGTTAATTTTTAAGAGTATAAAGGAGACTCAAAACCAAAAAGTTTGAGAATCACTGGACTTGGGAAATGGTGGTGGAAGCATTTTGGTGAATGGGCTCAGACACCTTTCTGTTTCATCTTAAGTGATTGGTATGGACCTTGAGCTGAAATAACACAAGGAGCTAGGACAAGATCTGGTTTAGCCCTCATTCTTTGGAACTTAAAATGGTTTATTCTATTTTAGGGCTTTTCTTAGAGGTTTTAGGACAGCATCAAGAGTTTCTATATTTTATTGTTACCCAAGTAGTCCATCACAACAGATGCATCTTGAAGGAGTCCTTGGTATAATGATCTTTGATTTATTCATATTTTCTTCTCAAATTTTTGACCAGGAGGGTAGAAATGGTGGTAACCTAATGAGGAGGACAGTTAGTATATGAATGTACGCACACATATCCTTTAGACTATAACTGGTGATTAGAAAGACATGATTTGTTGGAGGTCAATATCCTTCTTTTGGGCCTTGGCCCAAGTCAAGGCCCACTTTGAGCCAAGTGGCTCAAAGGCTAAAAAAGTTTGAGAATCTTCAAGAATTCAACTATCCTAAGCCTGCCCTGAACTGAATTTGCTGTTTTAACATTGCTGAATAACCCTTGATATGGGAGGTTAGGATGCTATGTATCTCAGCCTTACATGCAGCTGACAAGCTACTTTCACCAGGTTCTAGTAACATTTGGGGGGTCAGTTTGTTGTAAATAAAATAGTATAAGATTTGACTTGTGAGGTTCTGTACCTTATTTAATGAACACTATTCAGAGACAGGCATGTAGATGAAATCCTGACATTTATATTTGAAATGAAGACAAATCAATTACCTTAGTGGAAATGTCAATTTCACATTTAATAAAATTTTATGATGATTTATTTGCGTAATATAGTCTCCAAAGACATGCAGCCAACTATTTTTTTCAGGTAATTACAATGTTTCAAATATTGCTATTAAGATTTTCCACCAGGTGTTACTTTAATTACTGCTTTATAAATCTTCACTCATACTTTCATAGTGATGTATGTAACATACATGTATATAAATTGAAAAATACCCCTTATAGCATACACCTTACACGGTTGCTTTCTGATATATGGGATCCACGAGTTATTCCTTGTTTCTATAGTCCTGAACTACCCGGACTCCAGGGCTTCTGCCCAAGAATACTTTTGTTGGAAGGTGCTGTTCCAATGTCACCATTTACCTCCAGATAGTCCCATCCAATACCATGGTGAAGGAATAAAGAGTGAGCAGCACCAGACCAACTTAACCCTTTGAAAAAGGAAGATAAAATAAAGGAGAGGAAGCAAAGGGAAGGAAGCAAGTTTTAATTAAGTTACTCTGTGCCAGGCTGTGCTAAGTACTTTATGAATATTATCTTATTTAATTTGGCATTGAGGGGACTTTGAGAGGAGGTAGAAACCTTGTTTCTGTGGGGAAATAGGAACTGTCAGCTCGCTTAGTAACATGACTACAAATAGGGAAGGGCCACAGTGGAGGGAAATGGTGGTGATGTTCCCTTGCTACTTCCTCTCAAACCAGTTGGGTTGAGGCTGGTGGCGAGCTTCCTTGAAGCCCATTTACCCCAGTCTGTTTTGGCAAATCTAGAAGTTGTCATCCCCCTCACCTCCTAGGCTGATAAGATAGCATGGGGTTTAGAAGTGTCATGATCTCTTCCCATTTGTGTAGATAATAGAATTGATTATTTATAAGCCTTTCCTTTGAGATACACTGTAATATCACAAGAATTATCTCCCTATATCTTTCAGTACTCTAGTAAGATAGACTTGAACAGGACTGAAAAAGAATACTGGATTTGAATTCAGATTGCTTGGGTTTAAATCCCATCTCTGCCACTTACTATCTGTTTGACCTTGGGCAAGTCATGTGACTTCTCTAGACCCCAGTTGTTCATCTTTAAAAAATAGAGGGCTAGACTGACTGAGATCCCTTTCAGTTCTATAGCTATGATCTCGTAAGATTGGTCCTTTGTTAGGATTGGTCCTGAAATACAATGAATCATATACGGTTCACTATATTCAACTAAATTCAATTTAGTAAATATTTGTCAAGTACCTTCCTATTCACAAGGCACTGGAAGATAACAAAGATGACCAAGATGTGGTCTCTGTTTTCAAGGTTCTTGCAATCTGGAAAGTAGGATAAAACATATGTAAACACAAGTATAATGAAAGAATCATCTAAAGGCCACCAGAAAGATATAAATTTTATTATGAGGTGTTAGATGAGGAAAATATCACATCTCATTGTAAGGAACAGGGAAGATTTCCACAAAGAAATGGCACTTGAGCTGGACCTTGAAGGATAGATGAATACAATTTGGACAATAGAAGATGTGATGAGTGGGTGTAGGAGGTATTCTACGTAGAAGAAACAGCATGAGAAAAGGCATATAAGCTGGAAAACGCAATTTCTCTTTTAATTTGTCAGTGGATAAAAGTTATGTTACATTAGGTGATAAAGACTAGAATGAATAAGAAACCATTAGTTTAATTTATAGTTCCATTACTGACTCATTTCATGACATTATACAATTCTTGTGGTGATGTATAAATCCTAATTTTTGTTTAATTTCTATTTCATACATGTGAGTGCTGTTTGCTTTTGTATAAGCTCCTGAGCAAAATACGCTACATGCAGAAGATTTTATATTTGTGTTGGAGTAAAATGTTAATATTTCAATATTTAACATTTAATATGGTGGAGTGGATAGAAGGTGAGTTTTGGAGTCGGGAAGACCTGGTCTCAAGCCTTGTGTCATCTTAACCATATGTCCATGGACAAGGCACTCCTCATTTAAATTACTGAAGAGTTGAGAATCTGCATTGGTGGTGGGAATTTCTACTCTGGGAGTATAACATACCTTTGGCATAATTTCTCTAGTCCAGAAAACTCTTCAAAACAGGAATAGATTAATTTGAAACATTATGCTTTGAGGATTTGGAGAGAATTCATAAATATCATTTGCCCCCTTGTTTGACCAATGAACAAGCTGAGATACCTGTAAACATAAAATATTTTTTAGCTAGAACCTACCTTATCACTTATCTTATATATTCTGCTCTTTTTCCGTATGGAGAAATGGAGATAGAAAGTGAGTTCCTCAATGTCATACCATTAATTAGGAGTGTAACTAATGATCTTGATGTCAAAATCTGTTGTTTCACTGTACCTTTCAAATGGTCACTGAGAGAAAATCATCCCTTGACCAAGATAAATTGTTTTGAGGCTCCAATCTGTAACCTAGTCAAATGTCACAAAATTTCCAATGTTTGCTGCTTTGTTTGCTTCTTTATGTCAGTCCAGATTCCTGCGGTTTTTGAAAGGTTTTCCCCAACAAGTAAATGCTTTGAAAAGTTGATTCAGATTTCTGATTTCATCACCATGGGACAGGAGTTGTTAATCTTTTTTGCTTCATGGACACCTTTGATGGTCAGATAAAACCTGTGGACCTTATTAGAGTAATGCTCTTAAATGCATGAAGTAAAATATGAAGGATTACAAAGGAAACCAATTATATTGAAATAGTTATTAAAATATGAAAAAAATTCACCTACCGCAGGTTAAGAACCATTGCCAGAGGATAAACTTAGTATGTAAATCCCCTGCATTGATACAGTTTGACAATTCCCCTTTAACTTCCAGTTTTAAGAGTTGACTGAAATTCTGAGAAATTAAGTGGCTTGTCATACAGCTAGTACACATGAGAGGCAGATAGTCCTAAATTCAAGGCCAACCCACTCCACCTTCCATCTACTACATCATATTATCATTCAACAAATAATTAAATGTTTCAAAGACAGAAAACTTATGCTTATAGTTTTTGAGTTTATGTCCATCATCAGTCATATTTTTGAATGATATTCTGCTGCTCTTTTCAATGATGCTGTTCTTAAATCTGTCAGCATAGTCATGCTTGCCCATCTGTTTATACAGTAGGGCTCATCCTGTTCTATTGAGTCAAAAGCAGTTATTTTTGAATGCAGTAGGAAAATTAGGACTATAATCTTCACGTGCACATCTATTTTAGGAAGAATCAACACTTTGGAAGGTACTTAAATTGCTAAAGTCTAAGAATGAAAGACATTCTTTTCAGCCCCATCATAGGGCTATAGTGGGTTTCCCTTTTTGGAAGCCACCATATGGGTGAAACCAACTCATAATGAAATCCTTTTGATAATTTGCTAGTTAGACTAATCAGTATTGGTTCCAAAGTGAACATATTTTATACAGATTTTTATTCCAGAACATATCGTGTTATAGTCAAGTCAAATCAATGAGCATTTATTAAGTATCTACTAGGTGCCAGACATTGTGCTAAGAACTGAGGATACAAAGAAAGGCAAAACAAGTGTTACAACAACATAAAATCCCTCAAGGAGCTCATAATTGAATGAGGGAGACAGCATGCAAAAAAAGATATTACAGGATAAATTGGATATTACATCAGGCACTGGGGGGATCTGGATTTTAACTGAGACCTGAAGGAAGACAGAGAAAAGAGGAGGCAGAGATGAGGAGGGGGCAGAATTCTGAGCATGGGGACCAACCAATGAAAAGGCATGGAGTCTGGAGTTGGAATGTTGTGGAACATAAGGAATAATATAACTTTCTGAAAATTAAAAAAAAGTTCTGTGAGGGGGAGATTTTGTCTCTAAGTTGAAGCTAAATAGAAATTTATGACTGCACATGGATCTTGGTGTATGATTTAATTTCTCTGGATAAAATCCACATTTTTTTTGGTGTATGAAAACTTCAGCTTATGTTTATATCTAGATATAGATATTTATAAAGCTTTATCTATATGCTGATATAAGTATCTATCATAAGTATCATAGATGTAGATATTTATCTTTACATAGGTAAAAATACTATATAAATTGATAGATATCTATCTGTACATAGATATCTCTATCTCTATTTCTAAAGCTACATGTCATCTATCTATATGGAACTTCAGATTTATGTTATTCCTATTCAATAATTAATTACCAACATAAAAATTTAAATTTAAAAGGATTATAAAATTAGAACTAGAAGGATTCTTAGAGATATCTATTCTAACCTCTAATATTATAGATGAGGATATGCAAATCTAGAGTGGAATGACTCAAAGTCATACAGGTAGATGTCAGATTCAAGAATTGAGACCAGATCCTTTTACTCCCAAACTAGCATTTTTTCACACTCTACCATACTGTTTCTCCGTACTCCATTATTTTTCTCAGTAAAAATTCAGAAAGTGATTATTCTAAATTCAAACACTTAACTAAAACCTCTAGAACTAGAGACTAGTGTTAGCTAGCAGATTTCAAATATGTTGGCTTCAGGCTCTTGTACTCTAACTCTTCCCAATAATGATATTGTCTGACATTAACATGAAAATAAAACACAAGTGGAGAGAATCCCACAAATGAGTAGAAACCAACCAAAGCATAGAAACCAGAGAAGTATTGACTGCCTATTAACAGGCTATATGGACCTCTGCTCCACAAATTGAGCTCTGCAGCAGAGACATGTGGACTAGGTAGTTTCTTTAAATTTACTGGATATTCTTCTGGCCCAGTCAGTGAGTATAAAGAGACACATTGCTCTAAAAAGCTCTTTTGTATTTTCTGAGCTTTGCTGTAGGAATAGGAAGCAAGATTTAGAATTCCACGGATAAGCAAGTTTTAATTTTCAATGTAAATTATGATCATTCTCGCTGCTTTAAGAAGAGACATTGTAAGTGTATGCCCATGAGGATAAGAGTAGTATTAAATTCAATCTCTCATCTCTTCCATGTGATGATATTTTTTTAACAAAGAAAGTTTAGTTTCTTTGTTATACCTTTAAACAACTGCATTGCTAAAATTGTTCAAGAAATCTGTAATTCAACAGTATGTGTGTGTTCTTAAATAAATTAATAATTAATTCAGTTTCAAATTTAGTATTCACTTGGTACAATACATTGAAATGAAAGGGACAGGAATGGAAGTTACTTTTTTTTTTCCTAGGGAAAAGGAGAAAGATGAGGAACCAGGAAATGTTGCTGTAAAACTGAATGAAAGGTATATTAGTCCTTAAATCAACTTATCTTAAGTTTTAGGAAGTATGAGAATCAAAAACAAATCTAATTATTTTTTTGAACATCTGTATTTTGGGGACATTTTAGTGGTTTACATGTCTCAAAAGAAAGAAATGAACAGAGACCTAGTCACTATCCAACTTTTGGAAAGATGTTTAAACTAGATGATTTGGCAGTAAAGCTGAAAAGCAAGACCCAGACTTTTCAGAAATTAAGAAGGAACCAGACATGGGCCTGGCAAGCAACTATACTAGAAGATTACATTTTTCTAAATTTGCTCCTTCCTCTCAGTGAATTTTCAGACCAGATCCAGCTTATGAGGACATACATAGAGACATCGGGAGTTTGGTGGAAGAGATTTGGAATGGTGAGATTGAATATGGTAGGATTTTATTTAACCCGTTTTGAGAAATTTGCAGTAAAGAAAACCTTTTTCTGTTGAAAGGGAAAAGAAGGAATGTGCTATAGTGGAAAGCATGAGGCTATTGGAATTAGAAGATTCAGATTCATATCTCTACTCTGTCTTTGACTAGCTGTCTGACCTTGGTGAAGTTACTTACAAATCTTCATCTGTAAAATGAGGAGGTTAGACTAGGTAACTATATAGGTCATTTTTGGTGTCAATGAGCTAAGAAGGTAGTTTGGTGAAACCTGTGGTCAATTTATCACAATAATGTTTTTAAATCCATTAGTTCTTATCCAAGTTTGTGAGTCCCTTGAAATCTGTACATGAACCCTGGGTCCATAAGCTTCAGGGTAAAACCTCTAGACTAAGGGGCCTCTATCCAGCTCTAAATGTATGATCACATGAAATACACTTGCTTTAGGCCCACCCAGCACCTTCTGTTGCTTAGAATGTATTACAATGCAAACTTTCTTTCATTGTACAAGACTGACTGAGCCCCTCAAACACTTTTCTACTCTGTCAAGGCAAAAAAGGAGCAGTAACAATAAAGTCAGTGACAATAACCAAAAAATTATGATTTTGGAGCTCTTCCTATGAAATGCTTTTTCCTTTGGTGTACTTATTGAGCAAATTTTCTACAAATCATTTGATTTTCTTCCACTAAATTTCTCTACTAAATCTTCTCATGGTATGGAGGTGGTACAGGGCTCTCATATGGTATGCCAACAAATCGAGACCATTGGCAGGGCCTACCAAGCTGGAAAGGTTTTGGCTGAACGCCTATTGTCAATCAGCAAGCATTTATTAAGCACTTACTGTATACCAGGCATTGTAATGAAAGCTGGAGATACAGAGAAAGGTAAAAACAGTCTCTTCCCCTCCAAAGCTTACATTTTAATTGGGGAGACAAACAATGTGTAAATATGTACAAGATATATAGGATATGGATTATATATCTGTCCATATTATATATATATATATATATATGATATGGTATATTATAACATAAATATATAAGATATATTGGATGTATATATACATATACTGAATATGCACATATACTATATGTAGTAGATACATATATAAGATATGTATGTATATAGATAAATAGATAGATATAGATATACATATAATATCATCTCAGACATAATCACTAGTAGTGGGAAGGATGGGAAAGACCCCCTGTAGAAGGTGGGATTTGAGCAAAATTTTTGAAAGGAAGCCTAGAGATGGAGGTAAGAGTGGAGAGCATACTGGACATGGAGGACAGCCAGTGCAAAGTTTCAAGTGATGGAATGTCATGTGTGTGGAACAGCAAGTAGCACCATGTTGCTGGATTATAGAATGCATGGAAAGAAATAAAATGTAAGATGCCTCAAAGGTAGGAAGGGTCCAGGATATGAAGAGCTTTAAATACCAATAAGGGGCTTCACATTTGATCCCAGAAGTAAAAGAGAGCCAATGGAGCTTATTAACTAGGGGTGGTGGTGGTGATTGTGGGTTGGATGGCAGATAATGACATGGTCCAATCTACACTTTATTAAAATCATTTTGGCAGCTGAGTAAAGGATGACTTGGCAGGGGGAGAGACAAGCCAAGCCAACCAATTAGAAGGCTATCATAATAGTCCAGGTGATGAAGAATGCTTGCTAAGTGAGTGGAAAGGAGGGATATGTACAAGAGGTATTATGTAGGTAGAAGGACAAGATCTGATAGCAAATTAGATATGGATGATCAGTGTGAGTGAGAAGGCTAGTACAAGACTAAGGTCTCAAGCCTGGTTGAATGGGAGAATTGTGGTTCTCTAGACAGTAATAGGAAAATTGGGAAAAGGGAAGGGTTTTGGGGAAAGGGTCACAAGTTCTGTTTGGCATGTTGAGTTTGAGGTGCTTGTGGGCTTTCTAGTTCTGGATGTCTAAAGGGCAATTGGCTATATGAAACTGGATATAGATCTGGGAGTCATATTCATAGAGGTGATCATTGAACCCACAGGAGCTGAGAAGACCACCAAGTATAGAAGAAGAAAAGGGGACCTGAGACAAAGTATTGGGTGAAACTCATGGATAGTGAGTGAGATCTGAGAAAATGGAAGGACTGGTCAGAGAGGTGGAAGAGAACCAGGAAACTTTTTTTTCCTTAGAAAGTGAGCAGAGTTAAGTTCAGAGAAGCTCATCATAAGAAGGGAATCACCAAAAGATGATTTAAAAATTTTTTTAGCCATTGCAAACCATGGAGGCCATTTACTAAAACATAGGGGATCTGTGATCTGCATCAGCAGAGAAAGTGGCTACACTGATGAAGACATTTTTCTTTAGAAGTAGTATAATATTTGAACAGCACAGATACTTTGTCATCACCAGGAAGAATGAGGAATTTGAGATGATTTACCCTAGTGAGCCTGGCATGATAGATTAATGGAATTGCTTATCATTTTACCTTATTTATGAGGGACCAAATAGTAAAAAGAAATAGGTTTAAACTTGATACAAACTGGGAATGGTAAACTGAATATTCAATGAAAAGAGTACTGGCTCTTGAGTCAGAGGAGCAGGGTTCAATTACTATTTCTGGTGTTTACTCCTTATGTGACCTTGGATAAGTCACTTAATCTTGGGCCTTAGTTTCTTTCTCTGTAAAATTAGGGGATTGAATGAATTGGCCCATGAGGTATTCTTTAGCTTTGCTCTATAATCCCAACACATTTTTTTCAACAATTAAACAAAACATGAATAATGAAAAAATTGAAGAGAAAGCAAAACATCTTATAAGAAAAACAACAGATTTGGAGAATAGATCAAGAAGAGAAAATATAAAAATAACTGGACTAACTGAAAGATACGATCAAAAAAAATATTGATACAACAATACAAGAAATAATTAAAGAAAATTGTCCTAAAGTATTAGAACAAAGCAGGGAAGTAGAAATAGAAAAAAATTCATCAATCACCACTTAAAAGAGATCCTATGAGGAAAACTCATAGGAATATCATAGTCAAATTCCAGAACCCCCAACTCAAGGATAAAATATTAAAAGCATCAAGATTAAAACAATTTAAATATGAGTGCCACAATCAGAATTACACAAGACTTAGCAGCAGAGACATTAAAGGACCCCAGGTCTTGGAACACAATGTATTGAAGAGTGAAAGGCCTGGGGCACCAGCTGAAAATATCATACCCTGCAAAGTTAAGTATTATTTTGAATGACAAAAAAATGGATATTTGATAAACTCTCAGACTTTCAAGATTCGACATACAAGAACCAAGAGAAACATAAAGTATATACAAAAGACTAATTATAAGGGATTCAAGAGGACAGACTGTTTACCTTTCATATAATGTAAAATGTATGTCTAACATTCTTATTAATAATTGGCCAGCTCATAAGAAAGATTGGGGTAAACCTGACTATGATATGAATTTGAAAAAGTAAAACCATTTAGAAACAGCTAAAAAGAGTAACTATTCTACACAAATGAGGTAAAAGAGGAAGAAAGTATATGGAGGAATTAGATGAGGGAGGAGGGCTGGTAGTTCTGGTAACCTACTTTCATCAGGAATGGGTTTAAGAGGGAACAATACATATATATTTAGAAGTCCATAAAAGTCTTCTAAGTTTAGAAGAAATAAAATGGTAGGGGCACAGAGAGGGGGGAGAGGACAAAGGAGGGATCTTTAGAGGAGAGAATGAAGGAATAGGTAAAAGGGGGGTATAGAAGGGTGTTTAGATTAATGGGAATGGGAGGATAGGGGAGGGATCCTTGGAGGGGGGAAGGCAAGTAATAAGAGAGCAAGATAGCGGGTAGAAGTAAAGTAGTCAAGGCAGGAGGAAACAAGAGATATGTACAAACATAAAAATAAAGATCAGGAGTAGAGTATGTTTGGGAAAGTATACATCTATATATGTATGTATATATGTATATGTATATGTTTGTATGTGTATGTATATATTGAGAAACATATCTAAATTATATTATAGCCTTCTGGGGGCTAGGGGGGAGGGGAAAAAGAACAAAGTTAAAAAGTGCACAGCAGAAAACAAAAGAAAACACAAAGAAGCAAAGAAAAGATGGACAATTCTCAACATAAGATGTATTATTTATCATACAGGCTTTCTTGAAATGAAAATTTATTGTTACATATTTTGAATCCTCTCTTATGTTCTGCTATGCACATGACATGCTTTTCTTCTTTTCTTATTTTGTATTCAAATTTCAATATTTAAGTTTATGATATGATTTTGTTTCTTCTACTCTATGTTCTGGTAAAATAAAAAAATTAAAAAAAGAATAGTTCATATATATATATATATGTAGACATGAATTTTCAATTCTAGCATATTCCTATGATATGGTACATCAGTAAGAGCTTCAAAGTTAGTCAAGACACCTAGGTTTAAACCCCAACTTTGCAACATATTACAGTGAGAACTTGGGCAAGTCACTTCACTTCTCAAGGCCTTAGTTTCTTTAGCTGTACATTTTTGGGGTAAGGTTAAGCTAGATGATTTCTGAGTCCCTTCCAGCTCAAAATACATGAAGCATATACTGCTACTTTTCTTCAAACCCCAACCATGCATAACCGATGAATCATCTTTCTGAAAAACCTGGAATGTTTCCTACTGAGAATTTAAAAAGTAATTTCAGAGGTGTGCCCTATATGTGCCTAAATGTATTAGTCTGATGTGGGTGGTAATATAAATTTCTAGCAAATACTTTCTTACTGTCATTGCCTATCATCAATCAAAATGAAAAATGTTATAGATGAAGGAATGACACCCTGCTGGCTTAATTGTCAGATACTGATCTGGTGTTAGATTTTTGTCAATCTCTCTTTTTTTGGTTGTCTATTGATGTACTTTTCAGTTACAAAAATGAAATGGTTACTTTTAAAATACCTGGAAGGGAGAGCATGAGATTATATATTTGAACAAATAACCCTTATTCAATAAAAGATCAATGACTATAAGTTTCAAGGCTATTCTAGTTTTATCACGTACATTTTAGCCTTTAATCTTTCCTGGAATATATTTCAGAAGAGCTGGAAGTACCAACCTTCCTTTTAAGTGATTTATTACGTGACCTTAAGCCAAGAAAGGTAAAGATAGGTCAGATAGTTTCTTGTAAAGTAGAGAGGCAGTAATTGTAGATTTCCATCCAGAATCATCAGAAAGTTGAGAACTTGGCAGGATATAAGCAGTAGCAGCCTCCTGTGATGGCAAGATTTGATTATCAGCTCTTGTCACACAAACCCAGAAAGCTAGTGAGACTTCCTGTGGATTGCCAGGAAACCAGAGAAGACAGAATGACCCTATGTACAAAGCTTAGAATTGGTGATGACTCTGGGTGATCAAAGCCACCAGTGACTCCTGAGGTGTAGTCAGAGCGACAAACAGCTGCTATAGCAGCTGATTAGAAGGCTGACAGCATGGGCTCAATGTGAAAGGAAACTTCAGGTTACTCATCAGGTTTTTCAGCTCCACTGTTGTATGTACATTGACTTTTTAGCACCATCAGCAAAGTCATGTTCTAGTGTGAAGGAAGATGACTGCCATAGGCTGTTAGGAAACCCTAGAGTTTTTTCATTGTTTCTTATTTTAAAAATAGCAACTCTGGACTTACTTGCTTCAGATCTTCAGGAGTTATAGAATCTAAGAATTGGAAGGGACATCAGAAGTCATGGAATCCTCATCTATAGCATCTTGGACAAGCAGGTCATTTGGACTCTGCTTGAAACCATCCAGTGATGGGGAATGTCTAAGAATGGAAACTTGGCTTATCTTCTAGTTTCAGCACTACTGAATGACAGCTCCCAGTTACCTCAGAACCTGTCTTTAGGACATTTGATACCTTTCATATCTTTTTTGAGTAAGTATCTCTTTTGCATAAGTATTTTATTTTTCTCCAATTACATGTAAAAACAATTTTTAGCATTTGTTTTTAAAATATTTAGTTGCCCACATTGAGAAGGCAAACAATTTGATAGAGATTATACATGTTTGGTCATGTAAAACATTTCAATATTGGTCATGTTGTAAAAGAAAACATAGACCAAAAACAGTCCCTCCAATATCCAAGAAAAAGAAAGTAAAAAAAAGTATGCTTCAATTTGTGTTCACCCTCCATCAGTTCTTTCCCTGGGGATGGATAGCATTTTTCATCATAAATCCTTTGGAGTCATTGTATTGCTGAGAATAGCTAAGTCATTCACAATTGATCATCTTACAATATTGCTGTTACTGTGTACAATATCTTTCTGGTTCTACTCATTTCACTTTGCATCAGGTCATGTAAGTCTTTCCAGGTTTTTCTGAGAGCATCCTGCTCATCATTTCTTACAGAACAATAGTATTTCATCAGAACGATACCACAATTTGTTTGGCCATTCCCCAATTGATGGGTATCCCCACTATTTCTAATTCTCTGCCACCAGAAAAGAGCTGCTATAAAAATTTTATACATATAAGTCCTTTTCTTGAGTCAGTCCATAAACTATTTCTCTTGGGACATTGCTGCTCTCTCTATTGCTACAACTTTGATACTGAAGTCATAGTTCTTTGAGGCTCAGTTGTGATTTTCTGTCTACCTCTACTTTGGGCTTTTTCTTCTTTTACCCTCCCCTCTTAGGCTGAGGGAGGTAAGGGAGAAAATGTATGACAGGTTTTTTGTGATATAAGAAGGTTGATGTCACCATAGTATTATCATATTATTCATTTCAGCCTTTTTAATTCATTGGCTTTGTCCAGAGAACTTCCCACTCCCATTCTCATAGTAACTAAGTGTAGTGGATAGAGAACTTGCCTTGGAGTTAGGAAGACCTGAGTCAAAGTCTTGCCTCTGACAAATAGTGACTATAAGACCTTGTATGAGTCACAACTTCTCAGTGGCCTAGCTAATACTCCATATATAAATTATAGATTAGGTACTGATCTGCATTGATAGAGGAAATTTCCTTACTTGGAATTACCTATAACAAGGAAATCAATAAATTTCATTAAAAAAGTTCACTTTTTTATGATCTAATGTTGACAGCAGGCAGTATTTATTGAGGGAAAAAAAAAACAAAAGAACATGTTTGTGGCTGTCAAGTTGTTAATAAGTGATAAGAGGCTATAAAAGGTACTGAAGAGGTACTAATTAGGTGAAGCTATAATCTCCCAGAAGTAATTCCGCAGACAGACTGAGTACCTCAGTACCAGGAGCTATAATATAAAGATCCAGGAGAAGTTTGCAGTAACTTGCAGTGAGGGTAAGATGTTTATATGTCTGTCAAGGCCATGTGACTACTATGCACAGGTGCTTTCCAGTAAGGGATCATCTAGAAAGGGTCAGAGGAAGAAAAATGTTTTTGTCAGTTGCTGACTCCCTGCTTTGTTGACTTGATAACAGCAACAGGAAGTCTGCTGCCTTCCTAGGGCAAGACTCCAAGGTATACAAGAGAATCTCTCAAGACTTGTCAAAACGGATGGCTGATACCCATTTCTAGTGATTCGTGTGGTCACAAATGATATTGCCAAAAGGTCCCCAGAAAGCATTGCCAACAGTATTATGAAGTCTTTGGTTAGGAGCTGAAGACTTTAGGAACACAGGTGTAGTTTTCATCACTGTTGCCCAATGAAGGCGAGGGATACAGAAGAGAAAAGCTGAACAGCTGGTTAATAAATTAATGTTTGGGAATAGGATTTGGACTTCTGGGCCAATTGGACCAATGCAGTATCTAGGTGGCACAGTGGATAGGGTGTTGGTCCTGGAATCAGGAGGACCTGAGTTCAAATCTGACCTCAGGCATTTACTAGCTGTGTGACCCTGGGCAAATCACTTAAACCTGCTTGCCTCAGTTTCCTCTTCTGTAAAATGAGCCAAAGAAAGAAATGGCAAACCACTCGAGTATCTTTGCCAAGGAAATTTCAAATGGGGTCACGGAGCCAGACTAAATAACAATCAGTTGACTAAAAATATAGTCTCTGCTGGGGTGCCTCCTATCCCAGCTTTCACTTATAGTTTGGGTCTCCCTACAGCACAGCTACCCCAGGTTTAAAGTACTTTTTGGGTTTGCTCTCCTAAAACTATAGCTCTTGTGTCTCTGCTGATGTATTTACTCAGCAGTAATCAGCTAGAAGACACAATGAGCTCACATCAAAGGCATTTGAGGAAATTACATATTAAGAAAAGTGCCAACAAAAATTTTACATCATAAACATGGGCTTTAATTGCCCTGAAATGCACCAAGTATCAGCAAAGAAAGTGGACACACATGGAAGTCACAAGTATCCTGGCATACGTAGGAAATGTATATAATAAGGGCTCACACAGGGAGAGGTATTCATGTAAAGGAACATATATGACCAAACAATGTCAGAGGAGGAGTAGTTCCTATCTCCAGTGCCATAGTGCTGCAGAGTGACAGGGATGCTAACATTTTCATGCTGCTACCTTTACCCTTGATCTATAGTTTCTGCTGGATCCTGATCTGCAGGAATCTGCCAGATACTTCCATGTTAGATCTGTTGCTCTAATGGGCTCATTGTGCTTACTCTCTGGGTTCATTGCTCCAACAGTTTGCTCTAATTTCTCCTACCGTCAGCTTCTGGTTAAGCTGAAGTTGTTGGTCATGGAACAATAGAATATTCTTTCAGACAGAGTTACCCCAGAACCACTAGAGATTCTCCCCCACTTCTGTTCCCTGGAAGTCTTAGGTCTGAAGTCTATCCAAGCAACAGAATCCCAGTTCCAATCTCTTAAGTTCTCTTTCTTTGAGACCCTACACAGAAGGTTGAGATTCAGGAAATGATCTCTTTGAATTCCTCTCTCAAGCCATGTGCTTCTATATCTTTCAAATGGCCATGTGTTTCAGCTGCAAGAAAATGTTGCTGTTGGGGAAGAGGGAGAGAAATCCCCCTTTTCTCATTTTGCCCTCTTCAAGAGGTGCAAATGAGTTGCGAAGAATTTAATATTTTTTCCAGAGCTGAATCCTAAGAGCAGGCTCTTACAATGGTCGACTCAGAGTAGGGATACCTTTCTATGTAAGGGCTAAAGAGACACGATTTATCCCTAGACAGACAATTGATATGTTTCCTATGTCCCACCAATTGCCTTCATGTAATGGACAACTTTAAGTGCTTTCCACTATGTACAACGCTACCATTCTACTGCCCCTCCCCCTTACAGCCAGTTATCTGTTTCTTTTGAATGAAGTTTATACTTTTAGAGACATATTCCAGGTGTAATCCTCATTCCACAAAGGTGACATAGAGGCAAGACTTTGTTGGGATTTGGGATTATAAATATTCAGAAATTTGTTGGATTTGCTACTCTTCCAAAAACAACAGCTAATATTTTCTTTTTTTATAATATATTTTTATTTATTTTGTTAAATATTTCCTAATTACATGTAATCATATCATCACAAATGTGATAGTTTTTGTTTCCTCACTGCCTATTTTATTCCTAAAATTTCTTTTTCTTATCTTATTGCCATAGCTAGCATTTCTAGTACAATGTTTAATAGTGATGATAATGGAAATCCTTGTTTCATCCTAATCTTCTTGGGAAGGATTCAAGTTTAACCCTGTTACAGATAATGCTTGCTCTTGGGTTTAGATGGATACTAGTTATCATTTAAAGAAAGGTTCCATTGATTCCTATACTCTCTAGTATTTTTAATAGAAATGAGTATTGTATTTTTCTGCATCTATTGATATAATCACATAATTTTTGTTGTTTTTGTGATTTAGTCAGTTATGCTGATAGGTTTCTTAATACTGAAGTATCTCTGCATTCCTGATATAAATCCCACCTGGTCATAGTGTATGTTTTTTGGGATATAGTCCTGTAATCTCCTTGCTAGTATGTTCTAAAAATTTTTTTACATCGATATTCTTTAAGGAAATAGGTTTATTATTTTTCTTTTTCTGAAAAAGGTACATTTAATATTTCTGCTTTTCTGCATTCGGTTGTGGGGTTTTTATGCTTTAATATGTGGCCAATTTTTATGAAGGTGTCATGTGCCATGAAAATGCCATGTGCCATTAAGGTGATAAAAAGGGCATATTCTTTTCCATTCCCATTCAGTTTTCCCCATAGGGCTATTATATTTAAATTTTCTAAGAGTCTATTCATCTCCTTCATGTCTTATTTATTTTATGGTTAGATATCTAGCTCTGAGAGAGGAAAGTTGGGGGTCCCCCAGTGGTACAGTTTTACTCTCTATTTCCTCCTGTAATTCATTGAACTTTTCCTTTAAGAGTTTGGATACTATGCCATTTGGTTCATAGACATCGAACATTGATATTACTTCACTGTCTACGGTGCCTTTTAGCAAGATGTAGCTTCCCTGCTTATCCCTTTTGATTAGGTCTATTTCTGGTCTTTTTTGACTGAGATCATGATTGTTACTCCTGCCTTTTTTAAAATGCCAGCTGAAGCCTAATACATTCTAATCCAGCTCCCTATGTCAGTTCTTTGTGTCTCTCTCTGTTTCAAGTGTGTTTCTCGGAAACAACATATTGTTGAATTCTGGTTTCTAATACATTCTATCAGGGTCCCTGATCTCTAGTTACCAAGAGTGATATTGTTCCACAAAGCTTCCACTACCTCTTGACTGAAAATGCACCTCTTCATCCTTGAACTATGACCTAAAAGTCAGAACAGGGCATAGGCAGTTGGTCCTGTCTCCACTGCTAGCACGGGGGTCCCATGTAATCTCTTTCTGAGCAGTTGTGAAGTCTCTTTACCCTCTGCCTTGAGAGCTCCTAAAGTTGCTACTGCTTCTGTTTCTACCACCTTGTCCCACCACTGGTGTTTCATCCATGTGGGCTATGGGTCAGCCTCCACTCTTGTATCATAGATCTCTCCTTCCAACTCCACCCAGCCAAGTGATGTTGAGCTGGAAAAATGTCTCACTCTGACATTTTGTTTGCTCTGCCACCCCAGAATTCTATTTGAGGCATTATTTTAAAGTTGTTTGTATGGGTATGTTGGGAGAGCAGAGCTTATTGCTTTCTTTACTCTGCCATCTTGCTTTTGTCCCTGGAAGTCAGCAAATACTTTCTTGAATTACCATTAATGATGATTTCACTCTTCCTAAAGTGGTAGAACCATCAAGAGGGAAGTATATTTTGAGTGTAATAATCCTTAAGAGGAAAAAAATCATTCCTAGTGAGGAAATGACAGGAACTTTGAGGTGAAATCATGACTCTTTCCTTGGACTTTTGATATAGAAGAAGAGATAAACTTGGCATGCCATAACATGCACCTCAGATTTGGCTAGAATAGATTTTAGAGGATTCAGAGGAAGAAATGCTATGGACCTGTGAACTCAAATGCTACAGAGGAAGCCAGCCTAGGAGGAATGGAAAGCTCAAGATTTAAGTTCATAAGACAGAAGAAGTAAAAAAAGGTAGTTCTCTGAAGAGACTGATGTGTCTACACAAAGAACTCACCAACCAACTTATACTTTAAAGGATTTGTAGAAAACATAGAAATTAGGAAAATTAATAAAGGATTATGAACACAAATAGCAAAGCTTAGTAGAGTAACATAATGTGAAGAGTTATAAAACTTAAATGAGTTGGAGCTGTAAGGAAAGGAAAGGAAAATTTTTTTTAAAGTTTTAATTTTTTCTGAATTGGGGAAAAGATGAAGATAAAATAAGGGATAGAACTGCTGTTTAAGGGGGACAGGATAATGATAACTAGCAATAGTCAAATTCTACTTTTTTTCCTGCCAAGGAGAATTTATCTTTGAACTAGACAACACAAAACACATTTTGAATTGATACTAAAGATAAGTAAGGCGATAGGAAGAGAGAACCTATCTGCTCTTGATGAATTCTCATAACTTGGTTCAGAAAATTTATATCCGTGAATCAAAAAAGAATTAGTTGATATGAGTGTTGAACCACTCTTAGTGATATATAAAAAATCATAGAGAGCAGGAGATGGCCTATGTAAGGAAAAAGTCATAATTTTTGAAGAAGCCATAAATTATAAAGTAGTGAATTTGACTTCAGTTTCTGGGCAAAATTCTAGAACAATTCTGACTAATGACCATCTACTATAGAAAGCAAAGTAATGCTCACAAAGAGCCTATATAGCTTCGTCAAGAATAGGGCATTTCAGATTAACCATATTTCCATTTTGAACAGAGTTGCTAAACTGGTTGATTAGTGGAATGTGGTAGCTGTAAATTCTCTAGATTTTAGCAAAATTTAATGAAGTATCTCATACTGTACTTGTGGAAAAGGTGAAGGTATGAGGACTTAGATGGATTTGGAACTGGTCGGGTGGCCTCACTGAAAAATAGTTATTAATGGAATAATGGCAAAAAGGGAGGAGGTTTTCATTGGAATGCACCAGGCATCTGTACCTGGCTCTATGACATTTAACATTTTTTTTATCAAAGACTTGTTAACAGCGTATATGGTAACCTCATCAGCTATGAAGGTGGCACAAAAGATGGGAAGGATAACTTAGAGACTTCATGACAGTCAGGAGAGAAAAAGTGATCTTAATAGGATAGATCATTGCATCAAACCCAATAGCATGAAATTTAATAGGGCCAAATATAAAGTCTTTTATCTGGGCTCAAAAAATTGACTTTTATGGGTATGAAATCATAGAATTATGATTATATACAAGATTTTCTGGAAAAGATTTAGGATGTTTTTCTTGGATGCAAAGTCAACATGAGTCACAGCATTATATGGCAGACAAAAGAGCTGATTGGGTCTTGGGCTGTTTTTGGAAAGGGATAACTTCCAGGAACTAGAATAAGGAAGTAATAATACTCTAAGACTGTGAAAGAAGAACAATCCCGCTTCCTGTACCCCACCCCACTCCACACAGATGTTACTTTCTTGCCTTCTGATTGGCAGAATAACAGATTTAACATTTATACACTGAAGATTATTTAGCATGTTCAGTTTGGGGAGAGAAGGCCGGTGTTACATGCCGTGGCTGGTAAAACAGGAAAATTGGAAAAAAACCAATAATGATTGTCAACATCAGCGTGGCAGGTTCTGAATCTTTTGGGATGTGACTGGATCTGCATGAGTATAAGAAAATGGTAATGTCATAGGGATTAAAGACAACTTTAAAAGTACAAGAAAATCTGTAATTCTTTATACTAATAGGAGGTACAAATGGGGGTGAGACTAATCTCAGTTAGTGGACAAACTATGACTTCTATATGCAAGTCTTCTTATTAAACAAGTTACCTTGGGAGACTACCTGTTTGAGTTTTGTCTTTGCATCCTCAATACCTCACACAATGCTTGGCACATAGAAGGTATTTAATAACAGCTTGTTGATTAATTAATTTACACTTTTTCCGGTAGTTATCACATTAGTTAAGTGCTCCCCACCCCTTTCCATTTCTCTTTGGGAGGTCTTTCAGGCAACAGTACTTTCTTCTGAATAATATCCATCTGGCCAGTATTCATGCTTTGAGGATGAATTTGATTTTTAGAAATTGCCAAAGGTTATGCATTTTTCATTCATTCATAGCCAGACTATTGAATAAGACACCTCATCAAGGCAAGTTACATTATTTTGGGCTAAAAACAAGGCATGAATATAAATTAATAAGCCTGATTTTCTATTGTTTCTTAGAAACTTACCCAGAAAGCTATTCCAATTAAAAAAATCCAGACATATTTTGAATGAGTACCTCATCCATGGAATCAGCAGTGGTTACCCCTAAGGGACAATAGACAATTTGGATGAGAAAGTTCTTGTATTAGTTCTTGTATTACCTGTGACTTCATCCGTGCAGAGAACATCAAGTATAGAGACCCTTTCCTCTAATGCTAATTGCCTATCACCAAGTTTCTAGCTTAGAGTTGATCATGGTACTGAAAGGTTAAGAGGTTTGTCAGTGGTCACATGGCATGTGCCTTGAATCCAGTTTTCTCGACTCTAGGATCATCCCTGTGTCCATTATTACCAGGCTTCTTTTCAAGTTTTTGAATATATTTAAGAACCACTACTAACCAGTCTTTTTTTTTTTTTTTACTTTAAAGTAAGACCTTACAATCCCACTGGAGAAATTCTATGAGGCAGAGCTACATCTAAGAAAATGCTTCCACATGAGAAATTGCCTTTAAGTCAGGGAATTCTTCAATGAATTAAAAAAAGTTTCAAGGGGGAAAAACAACCTTGATATCTGAAGAATTTGGTTGAGGTATAAGGCTTCTTTTGAAATTTTTTCCCTCTCACAGCTGGGGATTCCTTTGAAGTAATAGATAAAGAAACTTGGCCATGACATTCATTTCTGATAGAAATATCATATCAAAAATATTTTGTTTATCATTAGGCACTAGATGAACCTGCCAAGTCAGAAAGGATCACCAAGGACAGCACATTAGACTCGCATCTGGAGGTAATGATAACAGATTTCTTGGGCTTTTGGTCTAGAATCCCAAAGCATGGTGCTAACCCGGTGACTGGTTTCGATTTTTCCAGTTTTGTTCCCCCGCACAGCTCAGGCAGCAAACTGAAGAGCTCTGTGCTGCCATTGATAAGGTCTTACAGGAATCCTTGTCCATGGTAATGCCTTAGACTAGACTGTTGAATTCAAAATATTTGTTTTTGTTTTTGTTTTTCTTCATTTCTCCTTTACCATGGCACCATTCATCACATCCTCTATGCCTCCCCCCATCCCCTCTTTTACTCCCTTAGTGTCCTTCAGATTCTCCTTCAAGTTCCATGCAGACATCATTGGGCTCTGATGGAAACAAAGTATGTGAGTTTTCCATGTAATCAACCTAACCACTGCCATGTAATGTCCCTTCTGACTTATCAATCCATAAGTATTTATTACGCAGTTACTACCTGCCTGGCACTAAAGAAAAAAATGAGTGGAGTACTTGCTTCATGCAAACTTAAGTCTTCTGTGCAAACATATGTGTGCAACATATATGTGTAATAACATAGACTACTCTAGAGATGCAGAAAAAGGAAGGCTATTGCACTGCATCTGTAAGACCAAATATTAGCATGGGAAGCTAAAGCTTATTGCATGTCAAGGGGCTCAAGTGTAGGGGTGTGTGTGTGTGTGCGCACATGCATGTGTGTGTATTGCCTTGTTGATTGTCTAATGTTACTTTGTTGCCACTTAGCTCAAAGGGAAATGAGGGTGAAGTTCTCCAGCAATCTTGAATTCTTCAGATTGTAGAGATTAAATTTTCTTCTTCTTCTGAAGTCATTTGGGAGGGCTCTAAAAATTGCACACACACATAATCATATATATATATAACACATATATTTGTGTGTATATGTATATACACATGTGTGTATATATGTATATATATATATACACACACACACACACAACCATACATACACACATTTATACTAATATTTGAAGGGGTAACATACCTGTGTTGTCCAATCTGCTTGTTCTTTCAAACAAATTGCTTTTGATTGTCAGCCTGTACATATCTTTTTACTAACAATTCTTACTTAAGTAGTATATAGATGATGTTGGATATATGGTGATAGACTAGAACTGTCCTTAACTTGGATAGTAA
This sequence comes from Trichosurus vulpecula, assembly GCF_011100635.1. Lineage (NCBI taxonomy): Eukaryota > Metazoa > Chordata > Mammalia > Diprotodontia > Phalangeridae > Trichosurus > Trichosurus vulpecula. The sequence continues at coordinate 226,118,562 of NC_050579.1, read as the reverse complement.
TTCCTATTTCTAGAAAATGTTGATATGAGTTTATTAAGCCCACTTTACCGTGTGTCTAATAACATAAAGAAATGCTGTTTGTCAGTTGTAAATATTATAGGAGGGGACAGCTAGATGATGCAGTGGGTAGAGTACTGGATATGGAGTAAGGAAGATTCATCTTCCCAAGTACAAATCTAGCCTCAGACACTTACTAGCTAAGTGACCTTGGGCAAGTCACTTAATCCTGCTTGCCTTAGTTTCCTCATCTGTAAAATGAGCTGGAGAAGGAAATGGCAAATCATTTTAGTATCTTTGCCAAGAAAACCCCAAAAGGCATCACAAAGAGTCAGACATGGCTGAAAAATGACTGAAGAACAACAACAAATATTATAGGAAGGATTTTCAAAATATTATGGACTTCCATTAACTAATTTGCTTATTTTATTCACACAAATACTACATCTATTTAGGCACACATGGGAGTGTGAGCAAGAGAGAGAGCAAGAACAAGTGAGAGAGAGAGAGGGAGGGGGGGGGAGAGAGAGAAAGAGAGAGAGAGAGAGAGAGGGAGAGAGAGGAAGAGAGAGGGAGAGGAAGAGGGAGAGAGAGATTGATTTTGCTTTAGTATGAAAGCTGTTGTTTGGCATACCCCATGAAATCATCAAACAGTGCAATGCCTCCTCTTTTTGGCTATAATTATATCAACATTTAAATATTGTTATTATAAACTTAATAAAGGAAATAAAAGGAAATTAAATAAAAACACAAAAAAGGGACAGAATCTTACCCAAACCACTGAAGTTTTAACAAGGAAAAAACTAAAGTATTAAGAAACAAGCAAATAAGAAATTTTTGCTCTGTGTACCCTTCTAGATTTGTCTAGAATTCTTCTGTCTTTGGGCCTTCCTCCTTCCACTTTCCCTTTCCCCTTTTTCCTTTGTTTCCCTCTTCCTCTTTCTCCCATTGCTTTCTCTCCCTTCTCCCTTCTTCCCCACTTCTCTCTTTCCCTTTTTCCCCCATCTCTTCCAGTCATTATCAATGTGTAAACCAATCTGATTCTGATGATTTCACTTTGCATCACTTCACATCGGTCTTTCAATATTTCCTTCTATATTTCAGATTTGCCATTTTGGAAATGCCATAATTACATTAATATACCATAATGCATTCAGCCATTATCTAATTGTTAGACATGTAGATTGTTTCTCATTTTTTGCTGTTACAAATAGAACAATTATAAATATTTTTTATAGATAGGACACCTCCCTCTTTTTTTTTTCTTTTTGTAATGCTTTTGGTACAGAATGCTAGCAGCAGAATTGCTGGGGCAAAAAGTATGATATTTGTGACTTAATTCATTTTGCTATATGTTCTCCAAAACATTTGAACCTGAGTGAAAATAGATTAATTATTTGCCCTCTGAATAGTAATCTTAATATCTTTTTCTGATCCCATTTAATCAGAGAAATAAAATCAATGGTCAATCTGTACTAGTTTTAAACCTATGATCCTAATGCTCAGAGTAAGAGACAGTGAGCCTTAAAGGTGGGGTAATGGAATTGGAGTCAAGAAAATCTGTGTTCAAATCCCATCTCTGGCACATACTAGAGATATGATCATGGACAAGTAATATATTCTTAGTCTCCTAAAGAATATCTCCTGCCCATCCCTTTTATCTTAATGTGCTAAATCACAGTGGGGTTTTGATCTATGTTGGTAGAGGGAGTTTCACGCTAGTGAATTCACAGATCCTTTTTATACTTGTATGTGGGCAAGCTGTGAGAAATATGTAAATGTCTATCATCCATTCAGTATTGATCACTTATTATGTACAAGGTACTATAGTGGAGCCATTATCTTTAGAGGATTGACACAATATAAACTGTGTTTCATTGCTGATTCTTTGGTTGTTCCATCTGTGTGATTATCTTTATTTGAATGCAGATGCCTGCAACTCTTCCAAGAGCAGCTGGTCGAGAAACAAAATATGTAAGTTCCTTTTGTAATTATATTTGTCATTTTTAGCAGAAGATTGCGGTTGCATTTTTATTTATATTGTTTGAAATC